>NC_087475.1:13808784-13838784 GCF_036417665.1 Passer domesticus
AAGGCTGAAAATTCAAAGGTGACAACATTACTATGTACTTATAAATAGGTGCCTTCAATATAAAGCCAGTATCTTGTTATAAGCTATTCTTTGGTGTACCACTCAAACTGAAAAGAAGTGGATGAGGGTCAAGCTCCAGCTTAACTAGTCCTTATTTAAACTGTGTTCAGTTCAACTCAGTGTTTACTCCTCTAGGAGCCCTAATAGTCACCCCAATTAATTTTCCTTTTTAAAAAACCAAATAGCTGATTTCAGAGCCTAAAATGCCATTTTGTTTTAATACTTTTTAAGCACTTTGTAGACATCTCAATCCTTACTTTTACATTTTCTTCCTCAAAAGCCTGCCTCACGTTAAATATTTTCTGGAAAACTGAATAACAAGGTTGAGATCTGAAAAAATAAGGGTGTTTTTGTTTCCATTCAAGAGTCAGTTCCCTCAGTCTTCTTTGGCTGCCAAAGATACTAGCTCTGAATTTGCTGCACTGAGTATGCTTCCTGTACTGTTTCCTGTAGGTGGCTCTTTAGTGAGGAATTCCACAGCATTTAACCAAGTGCACGTGACAATTTTCGAAGTTGTATCTCCAAAATACAGACCAAGAAAAGTCAACAACTTTGTGCCATGTGCATAAACAGGTACAAAAAAACACCCCAAAGGATTCAAGATTTTTCTTCCATCAGCAAAACTATTAAATGCAGAAATACATTGTGACCCAATTCTAGAGGTTTCTATTTCCTTCTGTTCTGAATTCATCTAACTGGTTTTCTGCATTAGCTACATGTAAGACTTGACTTCAGGGGACACACTTTCTACAGGTCTTTCTGGTAAATCATTTACATATAGAGTCTATGCAAATGTATACAACCAAATTCTCCAAGTTTTCTTGTAGACAGGTCTGCTGATGTGCAATCAAAAACAAGGAAACTTGCACAATTACACCTTCAAAACTGAAATTCTACTTTAAAAAGGAAAGATAAAAACAAAACCAAAAAGAAAAAAGGGGATCTTTTAAATTTAGATATAATTATAATTACCTTAAGTATTAAGTGTTTCTCATGGAGTTACATTCCATTTTTATCTTGAGAACTCATCTAGTGCTCGCCTTGCTTTTTAAATCACTATTATTAAGGATACCTACTTAATAAATGGTGTGTGTGTGTCTGTATCACTTACGTGCTTTGCCCTTCAGCTTTTCAATCATGTTGCCTGGTGGACATAGTTTTACATCCCTGAGGGAGATGGTCCTGCTTTTTCCCCCCACCCCGAACTCCAGGGACAAGCACCCTTCTTAACTTTTGCAGTCATTCAGTTTCCATAACAATCATTCAAAGGTGTTCTCTTTCACAAGGTATTTACCCAGCATGGACACAGCTCTGATAAAAACACTGTTGAGAACAGTTCCCCTGACTCACAGGTGTAAGTCTTAGCAGTAACAACTATAAGTGACCCATTTCCAACACCCTTGACAGAAAAATCTAGGAGTTTACAACATTTCTACTGCTAAAGCAGCAAACCCTCAATGGCTAAAATGCCACCAGAGGGGAAATGCCCATCTTTAAGAAGGGACACTAATTGTGACAAGTGTGCACTTCCACACTGCCACCTATTGGGAGATTTTCAAGAACTTCATAAATATTAGCAAATTCCAGTGGAAGGTGTTCCTATGAGACAGACACCACTCCTATCCCATAGAAAAAGAACAACTTGTGGATCAAGGGGAAGAATGTCAAAGGTGTACCACCAGTGCTGCCTACCTAATGCCTAAATATATTTCCTCACCTTCACCACGAACCACTGCAGTGCTACCACACTTACAGGTTACAAATACTAAGTCCTTTGAAAGCTGGGTATGTTATTTAGAAGCCTAAGTGCAAGGCTGAAATTCACAGCTGAACCAGCTCTTTCCCTGTCCCACAAGAGTTGCCAGGGGCTGTAATCTGCAGTCCTACACCCCACAGTGGTGCTACACCCAGTGACAGATGCAGAAGGCTGCCCTGTTAGAAACAACCAGAACATAGTACAGCATAACATACATTTTTCAGGGATGCAAGCAAGTGAAACAAGCATTCAGGCTGCGTGGGTATTATATTATTCATAAAAAAACGACTCAGCCAGAGGCGAGTAAAATATCCTTGCTCTTTTAATTCCCACCACCCATAAATAATCTTCCTGTTTGTGTTTTATTGGAAAACAACTGATTTAAAAGTCACCTAGTGCTATAATCCCTGCTTCACAACTGCCATCTGTCCTGCAGCGGGAGTAACGGACCCTTTCATTCACGAGCAGAGCCAGCGGAATAAAGAGGAAGAGGAGGAGCTGAAGGGGAAGAGAGTGAGACAGCGGCTAAATTCCGTTTGTGCTATTAAAAAAAAAATAGAAAAGTGAACTCAGTGGTTGAAAAGTGAAGATAAAAAGATGAAAACAGTAATCTTGCGACAGAAACCAGAGAATTATGTTCTTGCTCTACCCCTCTTTTTTCTTTTTTTTTTCTTTCACACCGTACAAACTGTAGCACCCTGAACAACTCACTCCCCTGCTATTTCCAGCACTTTAGAGAAACTTTTCAACATTTCTGTTCAACACATATTTTCAGCAGTGAGGTGAAGACAATAAGTAAACAGGTAGTGAAGGGCTATTTAGAGAGCTGGTCAGTCACAGTAATAATAACAACGCAAAAAGAAAAAACCCCACACAGCACAGAACATCTATCCTATGCGCTGTAGCCACAGACAACACATGACCTCTGACAAACAGTTTTCAGAGTAATTTTAATGCTACTCTGGATTTAACTTGACTAACTGGTAGCAATTGAGCACATCTTTTTTTGTGGCAGCAGTTATCTAAAATGCTACAATAACAGCATCAAAAGTAGAATGGTGGAAGATTGGTTTTCCATTGTGCTGCTGAACTGGCATAATGCCCACTTTAAAAGCAATTCGCTGCTCATCACTGAAATCTGGCAGACACGACACTAAATGCCTTGAGAAAAAAAAAAAAAAGGGTCTTGAGAAGGGGGAACCACTCCAACCACCAAGCAAAGAAAAAGAAGGAGACTGAAAAAAAAAAAAAGAAGGGAAGAAAGAAAGCAAAGAATGATGAATCCATGTAAGAAGAGAAAATTGCAAAAATAAAAAGTTTAGCACTGCATGCAGACTCAACAGGCACTACTTAATTTGCCTGAAGATTTTATCGCAGGCTTGCATTAGTAATATCAGAGCAAAACAAAAGCAAATATATATTTATGTCTGTCTATTGTTCTGATGAAGTGAAAATGTACTGAGTTACGTCAATCATTTGTCAAACACATCTTCCTAGTTTTATTTACCACTAAATATAATGAGTAAATATGTGATAATAAAACTCTTCTTTTTGTACGGACATATACAATTTTTTCCCACAACTAAATACAGGTAATGATTTAGGAAGCTTTCAAAATGTCTTTTTACTGTCAATAAAACTAATTCTATTCCCATTTTCATGTTAAAAAAGGGCTTTACAAATGAAAATTCAAATTAAAATTCTGATTATAGTGTAGTGTGACAACACCTGTATTTATAATTTTACTGTCAGCTAGCTCGCAGTGTTTAACAATAGCTTGAAGCAGGAAAGTAATTGGAATTTGTCTGTAACATGCCAGATGACGACACTGGGCACTTTGCTGTTCTAAAGCAAATTTGGTTTGATGATAAAATAACCTCAGAAAGATTGGACAGCACCCTCCACCATCCAAAAGGTTAAATAAAGCCATCCCTTACCCAGGGACAAAATCTATCCATGGTAAACCAAACCAGCTGAGCAGCAGCTGCAGACACCAGGGTAGCCCGGGAGCTGGCTGGCCTCTCCTGAACAGGCAGCTCTCAAGTCCCTCCCTGCAACATCCCCTCCCAGCAGCTCTTCCAAAATGGTGCATTACTCCAAAATCAGCCCTGATGTAATTCAGAAACACGGGAGAGACAGGAAGCAAAGGACACCAGGCTGGGAAGAGATGCTAACACAAGTGCCACAGTTCTGTGGACTTCTGTGGGAATAAAAAAGGAAGCCTACAACAAAAATGTGCAATGCCACTGTGAACATGGAAGTACCCTGTGCCCTGTGTCTTCATCTCTCCCACACACATACACGTACTGACTGGTGGATGCTGACAGGCCAGGTGAAAATTAGGACACAAACACATACACTTTGTAAGAAAAAGGAAAAAAAAAAAAAAAGGGAAAAGAAAAGCTTTTCAATCTGAAGATTTCAAAACTTAAACACATGCCACTCTCCACACACAACTTGTCTTACTGAAGTCGACAAATTAAAAGCCCGTGTTTTTCATTATGCTGAAGACAGAATAAAAATAAAGAAAAGGAAGCCACATAAGAAAGAAAAACAGAATGACAGTGATGTTTTAGTTTACACTAGATATGGCAACACATACAAACTGTCAAAACTATGGAGTGAAAAAAGCTGTTATCAAGCAACTGTCAAGAGAGTCCTCTGAGATTTGGAAATCTTGTGTTTATTGTAACTACTGCACATTACACAAAGAAAGAAACATCCCTCTTCTTACCATTGCTGCTAAATATCATGCAAGAGAACCCAGACTTCTCCCTCACCGTTTAGATTAATTTTTTTTTTCCTGTGCAATTCTGTGCTTGACAGCACAGGGCTCCTCCTTTTTCAGGTTTTTATTGTTTGGTCAAAGTTCAGAGAGAAACTTGAGGTTATATAAAACATTATTTCATTTTCAAGAACTGTCAACACCCATTTTATGTTGTTAACTTGTTGTCCATCATTTAAGAGTAGAACTGTTGACACCAAAATACACAGACTAAGGATTTCTCTCTTAAAACACGTACATAGAAAGAGCAAAGATAATGGAAACAGCTATTTTACCAGACATACTAACAGTTCTTTTTCATGTATTTTAACATAGTGACTAGAAATGAGTCAGTTAACTGGCAGCGGGCTACAGTAATATTCAAAGGTTTAGTCTGAATGTATTAATGCAGATTTTAAATTGCACTTTCTGATTATAAGAAAACAACTACCCCTCAGAGAGAAATCCCCACTATCTACAGGGTTTCAATAGAGCCTTCAAAGTACTGTTTTGAGTGACAGCCTTCTATGATTGTTTCTCAACCAGTAGCAACATTCCAACCACGCTGGAATGTTGCTGGTACCTGGTTAAAAACTTGTGACCAAAAACAGATTGCTTTTTGCTTATTACTCACTGTGAAATCACATTTATTATAATTTCTACACTTTAGGTTTATGTAAAAATCATCTTTATTCTGAATCACCAGTTTTACAGAACAAACATCTGATGAGATCCAAGATCCTGAGCACATACTCTGATACAGCCCAAATGCTCAAACTCACAGGGACACCTTCACATTTTTGCATATATATATTTCTTTCCTTTTTTTAAGTCTTAAGAGCACTTCTTCAAAATGTCATAATATTTATGATCATTGCATGAGAATACTTGAACAAAAATTCAGCCTGACACATTATACTCCCCACAACTACCATGACCACTTAGGTATAATTTTATCTCCAAATATCAGTTAACCTATATAACACTATTATCTCAACGTAAAACATAAAATAAAAAATAAAATTGTTGAGAAACTTAACCATAATGAATCTTTCCCACAAAACACTGCATTGTTAGCTGCATTATTTCCTAGCTTTGACTCTCAAGTACTTCCTCCCCCTGGCTTATAAGAGTTTTAGAGTACCATAACAATTACTGCCTAAACAGCTGCAGCTATATGTCCATTTAACACAGTCTTTTGAAAAATATATATTAATACCCTAATATAAGCTTGCACACATGCTCACACAAAACATAAGAAACAAAACAGCGCTCTGATCCTCAGAAATTTAATGACATGAAATAAAGCTATTTTCAAGACTGGCAGATTTGTAACACTGCATATATATGATCCATACGCTAAAAGTCTCTTCAAGTACTTACTGCTCCATAAATAGAAACAGTTTTGTCAGTGAACTGCAGCAAAAAAAGAAAGACTATATGGAAGGTTTGGTGCAGAGCAAGGGTGAATATTTGAATGAGTACTGGGCTTCCACTACGATTAGATTTGGGATTACTAAAGTTTGTAAGAAATAATGAAGTTAGCCTGACTCATCAAGGTCTTTTCATCTTATCCAGTCTACCAAATATCCTTTGGAAGTTCAAAAAAGCACTCTGAGAGCTGTATTTTAAAAAAGCCAAGTCTGACTGAAAAGCTCATCTTCCAAATCCTCTCCTTCTTCATATACACTTGTAAGGGTTAGGAGACAGAGATAAAAAAGGGATAAGAGAAAAAGAGAGGGTCATTATAGCTGAAATCCAACACACTGAAGTTGGCATCATCAAAATAAAGAGCTCCTCCCATTAATAATGAAATTTAGAGTACTGGAAGATCTACCAGACCTATTTTACTGAACAGGAAAATTCAGTACCAGAATATTGTTAAATTGAGTTAGCATTATCAGTGGAAAAAATATGCTCTATTTCCTATTATTTATCAAGCCCTGTTCTTTTCTTTCTTACCAATTACATTCCCTATCATTTCCAAAATATACAAACTCTTTTCAATCAACAGATTTCTTTATTACAGTGTACTGCATGCTTGTTACTGCCTCTTTTCTATATTGAACCCTTGATTGGACAAGCATTTCGAGTTTAACATGGACTGTGATTGCACACATCAAACAAATTAAACCTGCCAATCTCTTTTTGGAGGATATCCTTTATATATACTACCACTGAAGAGGACCCCAAGTATATTTGCTTAGAAGAAATGGGGAAGGAGGAAATATTATGGCAGAATCAGAAGACATTTATTTCCCCAAGATGTGTAACTGGCCCTGCATCCTCTTTTTCCCGTTTTCCAGTGAATTATTTTATAACAGAAAAATATACTTATTGGATTTCTCAGTGTCTGTTTTACAATCATCAGTCTGTTTTTCCTTTAGGAAAATAGCTAATCATCTTGCAAAAATGAGATGGCAGTAAGAGATGAATGATCCAGTACCCTGAAACTGATTTTCCTTACATTAAGCAGTTGTAAACCCAGATAAAACAGTTCTTTGTAGAGTAACAGAACTAAAATGCATTGGGTAATGCAAGTCTGTTCAAAATGAGACTCAGCTTTTCAGAGCTTTTGACTCTTATTAAAGCTTAATATAAATTTCTCTTCTGCAAATGCTCATGAAACTGATACATATGCTTATCTGGAAGACACCATCAGTTTCCTGCTTTATCTGAATCATCAGGAAAACATAAAAATGACAGACTATTCATGCTGCTTTTACAGCTGCTGAGCACTGAATCTTCATTCAGAAGATGAAGGTGCTACACTCAGCTTTGCCACCACATTGCCGCATCATGCCAGACCAGTTGGTGAATTCTGCAGAACAGGTTGGATGGCACCTCCTCATCAGAGCTACTGTTTCTCTTGCACTACAAATTCTATAGGCAGAAATTACCTTAAAGATTACCTATTCGTGGTGCACCAGACCTCTAGATAGCAGCAGAATACCAGTACTAACTAGTGATGTGAAATCAGTCTCCTGAGAGAAGAGGCAAACCATATACCACATTTCCAATTTTTGTTTCAGAGGTGTCTTTGCTGGCATCTGTATTTCTGATGGCATAAAATATTCCTCTTCAACTGCTGAAGATGCTCAAGTCAGAGCTGCTATGAATCATGTGAGGCACTTCAACAGCAGTTTGAATACTATTTAAATTTGGGCAATGTTCATTCTCATCAAAAGCTCACAAGTCCTCAAGGGTGAAGGCTCTACTCTCGTCTCTCAGAGATGGAGGAAAGAACATAATGGAAGACCTGGATCTGGAAACTGAGAACTTACATCTGCAATTAGAATAGGTATTCATCTTATTTTTGCTGAAACTGGTAAATTCAATTTTGATAGCAATAATGCAACCAGCTATCTAGCACATGATACAAGTCACTCAAAAAGTGTGGCAGGAAAACAGTCTGAGGGAAATTGAGATGTTAATGCTGCAAGTTTCCCACCTTTTACTGCAATGACACCTTTAGTTAGACACCACTTCATAGACAATGAAAGGGGCAGGATGCAGGAGGGCACACACCACTAATGTCATCACTGACTATATGGGAAGGAAGAACCTAAGGGTTAAGATGAATGTAAAGGTTGTGTGAAGAAAAAATTTGTTGGGAGATCACCCTTCTAACTCAGTTTTGCTCCGAGGCTTGGAAGATGTAAACATGCTGTGCCTAGTGAAATTGTCTCCACTAATACAAACACAGCTTTTTTCATGAGACTAAACTGTGAAGGTCTTTTGACAATACCAGCTACTATTCACAGCTAGAATGGTTTTTAGAACACATAATTCACTACACAATCACAGGTTCAGGTGACTAAACACTCCACAATTTATATGGTAGGAACTGAGCAGGAAAATGAACTTTGGAGCACACTCAGACAAATCTATTGCTCTGCAGATGACAGATGCCAATGTCTTCTTAGCAATGCTTTGGATTTGTGACACTGAAGAAAATAATATTTCTGTGCTTAATTGCAAACTTTATGTGACGATAACAATTAGAACTTTATCCTCACAGAAAACTAGTATTGCTGAAATGAAATTTGTCTAGACAAATTTCTTTGTCTAAAACAGAAGAAACACTGAAATTATTTTAAAGTAACAGATAAATATATATTTAATATATTTATTATATATATAAATAAATATATCTTTATTCTATATATAAAATATATAGAACCATTGAATTTAGAAACAAACATGAACACTCTGAGCCAATGAAGAAGTCTCAGAATCAGTGCTGAGAACTGGCTAATATTGTTATTTAGATTTTAGTAAATATTATGGCATCAGCAGTTTGATATTGAAAACTGTTTCCCAAAATCCACATTAAGCCTCTAAAAATTCTAAATATTCTACATAAGGATTCTAAGACACTGTGCTTACACTATATTAGTGAAAGTGCTATATTCAAAATTATCACTCAGACACTTGAACCACAAATGTGAACCTAAGCTGGTCAGAAAGGACACAGACAGAGAGGTGCATTCCATAAAGACAGTCAGTAGTGTGAGGGACACTATGATGAAAGTTTTGCTTAAGGCATTTAATATACACATTTAAAATCAACATAATTCCCTTGTCCTGAGAACACCTTTCTGACACTGAGCTGGATAAAGAAGTCCTTTTTTTATGTCAAGAAATAGCTTACACTACTGTACCAGCTAGTGCCATTTGCATTTTTAACCCAGTTTCTGAAAATGATTGTAAGTTCATCCAGCTCATCTTCTTCATCAATCACACTTTAAAATAAGGAAAGCTCAAAACAAGATTGTAAAGAAGCCAGTAAACAACATCCAGACATGTCACATATGTCACTGATACAATTTATTCTGAGAACAAATTTATATGAAATAGCTAAGTAAAGATTTTGAGTGCAACTAGACTTGAAGTCCGATGACAAAGTCTCAGCTGTAAAATCTATGGAGACAACTGTCAGATAACCACCAAAGCCCACTGCAGACACTGAAGTGATTCAGGAGAGCTGGAAACATCTTGCTACTGCTGCTGCAGGGACCACACAAAGGCTACAGCTGCTTTGTACACAGATGTAAAAATATATATAAGGTGAACTGTCTTTGCAAATCAGTATTCTATGATAAGCTCCCTTTAACTTTTATTTCTTGATCATGGGTCACCTGAAAGAACAAAACTAAACATTTTTGAGAGTTTAACTGTTATCTTTTAGCCACAGAAGCCACTGAAGTGTTTTTTCTTCAAAAGGCATAAAAATGTTTACTTATTCAAATCAAAAGAAAAATGCTAACTAAAGCTGATTTTAAACTGTTGAGGGTTGGCATGAAGCTGATTCTGACCAGGTTATCACAGGAAATGTTCCCTTCAGATCCAGCTGGCTACTGGTAATTCAGAGGGGAAGCTAACGGGGTGGAACTCCAGCCATCCACATCCAGACCCAGGCACTGATGCTTTCACTTTTCCCCAGATTAGAAGCTGCTATCAGGATATTGAGGTGTACCTACTGCTTTCCCAAAGGATTTCTAGAAAGGGAAATAGTCATACACAGAATGAAACAGCACTGTAAAATATTTTCAAAATGAAGGAATAAGTAATAATTCTTTCTGTGCATAGATTACATTAAAAGCCTATGCAACGTTTTTCAAAAATAATACAAGAATCCCTGTTGAAAGCTACTATGTAAATACTATTCTTTTGCATTAAACTATGCACAAACCAGAAAAATTTATTATGGAATGTGAATTTAACCACTTTGCGAACACCAAATATTCACAATGCTAACTTCCAGGACACTTACATCTTAGCAAGTACAGGGAAATCATAGATTTATTTTCAAAGATAATGGTAGAGAGAGAGGTGGATGGAGTTTGTGTAAAAATTTATTCTGTCGGTATTTCTATTGACTTTCAACTAGAAGATCTATGCAGCTTCTCATACATTATAAGAAGGTGCCAGTTAATAAAACAGAAGAAAAAGCTTTAAGAAGCATATTTTATTATTGTGAACACTGCAGGAGAACACTCTAATCTGATAACCTGGCAGGATCAACTTCCTAACAATGCACTGCCATATCTACGTGTCCCATCCCTGGCAGTGCCCAAGGCCAGGCTGGATGGGGACCAGAGCAGGCTCAGGTCTGATCGAGTGGGTGGCATCCCTGCCCATGCTGGGGGCTTGAAACAAGAGGATCTTTAGGGTCCCTTCCAATCCAAGCTGTTCTGTGATTCTGTGATAATGTCTAATGCATGCTCCAGTGCCTCAGCATTTCAGAATGGGCAGTTCTGTCATGTACAGACACCAACTGACCAATTGCACACAGATGTTTCAATGCAGGGGCCTAAACTGATCAGTAAGGACTTGGACAGTATCAAAAATGTAAAAATAAATATTTGTTTGCTTTACACCTTTAATTCATATATGGCATTGTGGAACTTGCTCTCAGAAATCAGGTATCTAACACTAACAAATTATGCACCGATGACCTTTGGAGATGCTAAAGGTACAGTCACAATCATGCATTTTAAAACAACCCTGCTTTTCACAATAATGGGTGAATGTACAAAATTAAATGAGGCTTGCAATACAATCAGCGTGGTTGGCTGCTTTAATACATTCCATTTCAATTTAAAATCACCCCAAGCCAAGAGTGACGAATTTAATTTGATCAGTTGTTCATGAAAAACACTGAAAAGAGATGTAAGCACACCTATCAACAGCTGGTAACATGGCCTGCTTTCAAAAGCAATTAATCAGTTTTAACAGAACCAGAAACTCTTAAAATATTCAAAACCAGTTAAAGCCACATACTGTTAGGAGAGTGGAAAGGAATTCTTCTAGTAAGAGCATCTTACACATCAAGTTATTGCTTAAACCCACAAAGCCAGAATATTCAAATAGAAAGGCCAAATCTCTAATAAGAAGGTGCACTCAGGTGGTCCACTAACAGCAACAACCCACTGTAACTCCACTTCAGAGGCATGACTACTCTTTATGATGTTTATCAAATATGTTTCATACTTAACTGGGTTTTATGAGTTCTAACTAATATTAAATATGCATATTTGGCTGCAATAGAATAAGTACACAGAATACTAAACTTTGTATAAATCCTGTCATACACAAAGAATACACACTTTCAAAAGTAGAAGACGCTCCCATGTAATTACAAATACACAGATTCATTACTTCCCACTCAAAAAATACTGAGAACAATGTTGTCTTATCTATCACATCTGTCATGCTTGCCATGCTCTAACTTTGTGAATCTTGATCCTGGAATCCCCACAGATCTCTCTGGCTGACAAAATTTTTCTGGAAGCTACTGAAACCAGTTCTGATTAATGAGACCGAAACTAACTTACAAATGGAACAGCACCATACCACAATGCATCCATTCAGGCATTTATTAGCATCTGCATGAGAGGAAATTTTTGAAAGAGTTTCAAATCCAGCAGAATGATCCAAAACACAGCTTGGATTGTAACAGGAGATGACTGGTAGACAAGCTGTTTCTGGAGAATGATGATCTTGTGTATCAGCACATCAGTGCTGTTGGAAGACTTGGAATTCAATTGCCATTTACTTACTCAAATCATTACCAGCACCGACTTGAGGAAATGACTTTCCTATAACATCAACCATAAGGACAACATACACAAAAGTAAAACAAGACACCTGAAAGGAAATTGCTCTGTCAAAAACAGTCACTGAAACAGCAGAGATGACTACAGACTAAAGCATCTGCTTCTGGCACAGAAGATTAGCTATAAACAAAAAAAAAAAAACGCCATTTGTGATCTAGTTTTGGATGAAGCATGTGACCAAAATTAAACACCGTTGCTTTATTTCGCTTATGACAAAATCCCATGACCTTGGTAAAAGAAGAATCCCACATGAGAGATTTAATCCAAAAAGGTTTGAAATATCAACAGAAAAATACATATTTAATAAACACTAGCCCAATTTATTAATGACTTTTGGTTCAAGTATTTGATAACAGCTATCGTTTTCCCAGTTTAAGCTGTAGACTGTTAGCTACCTATCAGCTTCATAACAGTGCATTTTTTTGATCATGAGCTTTTGTTACATTCTCAAAGGTATCCGATATAACTCACCATCATTTCTCACCTTCATCTACCCTCCACACAATATTTTGCAGATTAGGAGGCAAAGCAGATCCCCTAACACCAGAAAAAAAGATGCAGCTAAAACTGTATGTCCTTTCTATCTGAAAGGGAACCTGTTACACTGAAACAACCCCTATTTAATGAAATGCTGCTCACCCTTAAATTAATGCTTATCACACTCTGAGGAGCAAACAAATGTATATTTCTTAGTGATATACACAATTCCAGAAAAAAATCCCACAGATCACAGCTGCTTGGATACATTTCTGGGATGGGTGTCCAATACAGGATTTTTTCTAACTGTGTGCAGAGGAATCTTTCATCATCCTGTAGAAGAACATAATCAAATTATGCAGTAGCTGCTTGCAGGGGATCCATATCAATAGATACATCTAGAGGTAAACAGCATCTCTCTGTGTACTAAAATGGAAGAAACTACCAACATACTGTTCCTCCTGAATACACCCATGCGCTTTACAGAAATTAAGAAAAAAAAATTTCCCTTCCTTATTAAAATTTTTCTCTTTTTTTTCCTGTCAGACTAGTCCTGCTGAGCATTATAGAGTCAAACTTCCTCAGAAAACAGCTCACTTTGTGAGTCATTGGTGCTAAGGTCACCTGATGTCCAGCAGCACTGCATTCTAGGACCAGGAACATCCAACCCTGATGGTGACAGATGCTGCTTTACAAACTCTGTAAGCTACCAGCACAAGGGATGGGCAAGAACCATCCCAGCACATGCTGAATGAGGAACATCTTTCCTGTCACCCAACAGAGAGTGTCCAGAGCTGAAATACTGTCTCTTGTCATGGTGCTGCACACCAAGTGCAGGGCAACACTTCCAGCTATGGTCATGTACAGGTATGAGATAAACCAGGGAAAATTAAACAATTTCTGGCAAAGTTACTGGTCTCTGATTTAATTAGACTTCATCAAAGATGAAGGAACCCAATAAATAGTCATTCACATGGAAAGGCACTAAATAACTCAAGTTCCACTGCTGGTGAAGCTTACACCCTCTTCAGGAAAGCAACTTGGGTCGACTCCTGAAAAACAATCTTTTCACAAAGTAAAGGAGAAAAAGTACTCCCTGCCACCTTTACCTTGCAATACTGGGGAAAAAGCAGTGGAGAAAATGAAGAATCACCATAGTTTAGCACTTGGGAACATCACCCCTCTTCTAACCTAGTGTACAGTAACTTCAAGAAATGCATTACTCTCTTACACACTGGCCAATGTAAAAAGAAAATGAACACCAAACATTTTAATTTTTTAAAACTATTTTACCTGTTTCTCCCTGTGCCTCATCCCAAATCCTCCGAATTCCTCACAAGACACTAAAGTGGATAAAATACATACCTGCAGCTATTCTGACACAGTGCTCAAAATTCTTTCTTTTCAAAGACCCCCACTCACATGATCCACTAGAGTCTGTATCCTATATTCTGCCCTTCAGGAGCACATGAGATGAGCCATTCTGAAACTGAGATCACAGGCTCAGCTGCCATTAATACATCAAGGGCACAATATCCTCTGTCCCACTGATGCAACCAGCTCCACTGCCAGGATGCCAATAACTTTGTTTTCTTCCTATCCCCAATCCCCCCCACCTAGGGAAGGATGTCTGCTGATCATCTCCTTTTTGTGAAGTCAGCAATGCTGAACAGGGAACACAGGAGATACGCATTCAGCAGAACAATGGACGTGAAACAAGGAAGCAGGTTACTTGGGTACCACAACATTAAGTACTTTCTGACAAAGACTGCATTAGCAGATGACAGGAGACTGAACACAGAGCAAACAAAATGCTTTGTAGATTTTTCTGTCCCTGATGTTGCAGCTGATCTGGAAGAGAATGTGCAGAGTCCCTCAGGCAAGAGATAGCCTTTGATCTCAGTGTACTAACTTGATACACTTACAAATCTGAGAGTGCCTTTTGTCTTCTGCCCTCCCTAAAGAGGGTCTACAAGTAAAATAATGGATTATCTGAGGCTGCTCTGCCATAAGAAAATATATTTTAAAGGCCCTTCTAAAGTCAACTTTGTAAATGTATATTTTCCTTTTTCATGCTTGACATTCAAGCAGAAGGAAGAAAGATTATGTGCTATGATCTGTAGAATATTAAACTCCTCCCCATGATAACTTCGTCTGGAGTTATCAAAATCCCTGTATTTACTGAATATGAAAAAGCAGAGATTGATGGAGTTGGCTTTTAACTGCTAGAATCTTCTGTGGGTAAAAAATAGCTATTAATAGATAACAACTGTTCACCTTGAAGACTGCAAATTAATTTTCAAATGACCCAATACAAGAAGTTTTGTCTCTAGATTTGTCCCTTCAAAAATAGTACCAGTGTAGAACTACAACCTCTGCCTCTCTATAAATAACCCCAAAACAACAGCCTGCTCCTGTGACAGAAGCCAGAACTCCATTCTAAAAGTGATTTTTAACCTGCTGGTTTGCAGACCTCAAGATAGGCTTTTCTACAAGAGTGATGGAAGTTACAGAGGTTTGCCTCCTCATGATGATATGCCTTCCCCAGAGTCAATACAATTAGCTGTGTACAATCCAAAAATAGGTTATTCAGGGATGTAGAAATGGTTTATTTCAGAACACACTTTTCTCACTTTGCTTTAGCCAGCAGAGGTTGTTAGCTGGAGAAGGATAAAGAAAACTACTTTCATGTTACTTTTT
The DNA here is from genome assembly GCF_036417665.1 of Passer domesticus. NCBI lineage: Eukaryota > Metazoa > Chordata > Aves > Passeriformes > Passeridae > Passer > Passer domesticus. Next base: position 13,824,164 of record NC_087475.1, read on the forward strand.
TAATCTTTGGTGAAAAACCTTGAGGTGACTGGAGTGCTGTACACATCAATTTTTCACATTTGGCATCTAACATGGTAATATGCCTTTGGTACAATTTTTCCAGTAATACTGCTGTGAAGATCTGAAGTAGCCACCACCCTGGACCTCCTTTATAACCAGCAAAACAAGGAGGCATTTCTCATGTGTGATCCACTGGCCTAGTACAGATGAGATCAGCTGAGCCATGTCCTAGAACTGCCAAATTCTCCCCAAAATATAAAGGACCACAGCCTGATAAAGTCACATACAAATGTTTGAACTTTGAGACCTCAAGGCCAGTGGTGATGAAGTGCACTCCTCTGCAGAGAATATTCCCCACTGGTGATATGTGGTGTGGAATGACTGCTTTGCTTTACTGAGACAAAAAGAGAACAGCAAAGCCCCATCTCACACAGAAACTACAGACTCAACTACCTACATAACAAGGTAAGGAGTACCTTACCTTGTTATGTAGGTAGTTTGGGTGTACAAAGTAAGCTGAACACAAACCAGCAACAGGCACTTGCAGGAGGAAGGCAAGAGCACCCAGGGCTGCATCAGCATCACCAGCAGGTGCAGAGAGGTGACCCTTCTCCTTTGCTCAGCCCTGGAGAGAAACACCTGGAGTCCTGGGTCCAGAATCTTTTATTAAAGGCAATGTCTATTAGCTGAAAGATAAGGGTGGCTTCTTACGACATAAAAGGCATGTCACTGGGGTAATTTATATTATCTTTATAATTGGGATATATTGCTCTATAGAGCTTTGCTTTTTAATTGGAATGATCTTCAGGCATTCCTTGAGCCTCTCTTGGCTAGGAATGAGGACACAAAGTACCCATGTTGCTGGAAAATATTAAATGCAAAAATTTATGTGTAAGTTCAACAGTACTTTTTTTCTTGAGTGCTGTTTGTAGCTCCCAGTTTGAAAAGAACTCAATTTTTAAAATCAAAGTATATATACCAACTTGAATTATGCTAAGAACATGGTTTATCATAATAATGGCCTTCAAAAATGTGCTATTCAACAGAAATACTGGCCTACTCCAGACATTCAAAAACATCAGCTTGCAATTGTGGAAAAAACTTCCCAAGAAGGATGTACTCCATCTGTAAAAGTGCTGATTTCTGCAAAGAGAGATTTCCTCCCAAATCATATTTTATGTTCAGAGGACAATAAAAACCCCTTCTTTGACATACTTTTCCAAAGTCCTCACTGTACACATCCAGAACAAGATGATAGAAAATTATATTTTCAAGCCAACCCAAGTCTTGAATTCTTTTAGAGATGACTAATGCCAGTTTAAGGCTGTGCCCATGACTGTGCAACAGTTTTCAGTAATACATACTCAGAAATCTTATTTAACAATTTCCTAATTGAGAAAATTTCTCACAGGATAACAAGTGTAATGAAATCCAGTTAAGGGAGCTCCTACTGGAAACGCAGGACCTAATTTTAACCACACTGGATTCAAACAACCCATAAAAATAAAGGCTACATTTTACAATGACCTATTTGACTGTCTAGCTGTACTGCAAATTAGTTTCATTTACTGTTGTCTCTTTAAAATCCTTCAACATTTCTGTTCCTCATAGCTCTCACCCACATTTGCCACACTGAGAATTTTGGGATTGTTCTTTGTCAAATTCACTTCACACATCTGTTCTGTTCCTCGATGTCTTTTTCTCATTTTGCACTAATGCTCTTTCCTCCTGTAGTTCAAAACAAGCATTTCTCATTTCCTTTACAAAATACCACCACTTTACCTAAAAATTCCACATGAATCCCTGTGGTAGCCTAATAAAATGTCACCTTAGTATTAATATTTTGTTGGCCTCTAAATTACAGTACCAACACAGTGCCATGGATTTGGATGGGACAACTGGAAGTTCTTTACCGGTCTCTTAAGAATCAAAGACCAGATGAAAAACATACAGCCCTTTGCTTCCCCATGAAAGTTTACTTTATAATCACTATGCTACAAAAAATCATCAACAACTGAAATCCCCTCAAAGTGAAACATAATTTTTGAAGCATAATGCTGAACCACCAATATTATTTCTACAGTCAAGGTAGAGGGACACAGACAAATAACTGCAAGGCATCCTGACATATGAATGTGTAAAGTAAGGCTTTACACGGAGTGTTAGGGATAAGGATTACCTATAACTGTGGTAATCTGTGGGTGTACCTAACCCTTCTTTCATCCTCATGAAACTTCTGCAAAGGCTGAGTGTACTGTCACCTTCCTTTCACATCTGTTTTTGGGTAAAGGATGCCAACCCAAGAGCAGCCAAGGGCTTTCCTGACAGTAAAGCACCAGCACATCAGTGCCTGGAAGGACAGGGGTCTAAAACATGCAGCAGGTGTCTGGATGCTGATGGTAGCAGGAAACTGAAAGCTATTTCCAAAGGACCTCTGAACAGTCTTTACTTAAGTAAAAAAAGTGTGAAGATGAGGGCTCCTGAAAACCCAGCATGCCTATCACTTCTCAAGAATCTATCAAAATGACCTCTCATTTCCTCTCTAAAAAGACATTAATAGAACTGGAAGAAGGAAAACCAGAATGCACTGAAGGGAAGTTACAGGAAAGATGAAGAGAGACTATTTACCAGAGCATGTAGTGACAGGACAAGGGGAAATAGGTTCAAACTCAGAGAGCAGGTTTAGATTAGATATCAGGAAGAAATTCTTTACTGTGAGGTTGGTGAGACACTGGCACAGGTTGCCCAGAGAAGATGTGGATGACCCATCCCTGGAAGTGTTAAAGGCCAGCCTGGTCTAGTGGAAGGTTCCCTGCCCACGGCAGTGGGGCTGGGGCTGGGTGATCTTCAAGGCCTCTCCCACCCCAAACCATTCTGTGATTCTATGCTGGAAGAGCTGAGCAAACCCAGAACCTACACAAGTGGAGAGTGGGTTTTGCCAGGGCAGAAGAGATGCCTGGAAATGGAGAAGCAGGGAGAGAGAGCAGCAGCCAGACACATCAGAGCTGCCCCAAAACCCAGACACCACAGGCAAAAGTGGGTCCTGGAGGCTCAGATTGAAAAAAAGCATATTTGTTGCTCCTATGGGTCAGTGCAGCATTAGGAGTCACTTGCAGGACAGAGAACACATGTATGTATCAAAAATCATTAGTGTTAAATGCCTTAAGAGAACAAAAATTACACGTTTTGGTATTCAGTAGAAAATACTTATATGCTTTTATGTTAACAGACTAAATACTGAAATAAAATGCATGTTTTGTCTAAATAGGAGCTCCTGACTGAATACTTTTCTTGTTCAAAATTTGTCAGAACAACAAAAATAAAACAATAAAACCAAAAGGAAGCAAAGTCTTCAGATTGTATTCAAAAGTTCCAAAACGCATGGACACTTCAGTGTAATTTCTGAATTTGATCAGAGTTCCTGTTTTTTCAGAAAAACTGAAAAAGATTTTTCATTTGTGTCCAGGTCACCTTTATGGCTGCTTCCATCATTGTGGTACCTGAACTTGGGCTTAAACTGGGAAACAGCTGATAAATCTTTGGAGAACAGATATGGAAAGGACAGAAATAGTGGTTTTAAACTTGCATCCAAACTTTCAGAAACTAAAGCTTCAAATTAGAACCTCTGTTTCTTTCTCTTTTTGGTTAGACTGTGTCATGACTGTTCCCCTAGAAGGGGAACAAAGAAGCAGGATCTGGTGCATGACTCTTGACCAGGAGCAGCTGAGGGAGCTGGGGGTGTTAAGCCTGGAGAAAAGGAGGCTCAGAGACTTCATTCTTCTCTACAGAGGCAGCCAGGTGAGGGTTCCCTCTTCTCCCAGGTAAGCAGTGACAGGGCAAGGGGAAATGTCCTCAAGTTGCATCAGGGGAGGTTCAGATTGAATGTCAGGAAAAATTTCTTCACTGAAAGAGTGGTTAAACACTGGAATGGGATGCCCAAGGATGTAGTGGAGCCACTATCCCCAAGAGTGCTCAAAAAACATATGGCAGTTCTTTCCAAACAAAAAGCTACACTTCAGATCTCTTAAATGAAGTAATACTCAAAATAACTGAATTAGTCTCAAGTTATACCATTGCATTCACAATAACCCATTTCAAACCCATTAATTCTTGTATAATACAGAATTTAAAGTATGAAATATTTCACATCAAGTTCCTGGTTACTATAGTTTACCATTACTCTCAAAAACATGGCAGTTAATGCTCTAAGTATGTTAACTGTATTGGTTTTGCTCACTCATCACTATTTTTTATTAAGTACATTTTAAACTACAGGCTCAGCTCTATTAAAAAAAAAAAAAGTCCTTTTAATGCTTTTTGCCCTCTGCCATGGCTAGGTAATAGAATCTCAAATTAAAATATTAATCTGACGAATGTGCTACTGTTAGTTTATGGAACATATATTGTCACATTAGAAATAAAAGCAATACCATAACTAGCTAAATATTTTAATTACAAGTCTGCAAAATTCTATTAATGTAAAGTATTATTTGTTTTTATAATATAAATAAACTAGCTTAGGCTGTCACTCACTTCTTTTTATTAATTTTTTGTTTTGTCTTACTGCATGCATCTCTCACAAAGTGAAAAATGTCTATTTAAAGATAAATGGAAATACTACAGTACGTAACATTTTCATGTCAAAACAATTGCATTATTATATTCTGAGTTAAATAATATAAGATGGGAAAACATTTTTATATGCATTTAACAGTTGTAGTCCTTGCAGGATCAAATCAACTTCTTCCCAAGCTACTTCCAGATAAAAACAAAGAGCTCACTGACCTGACCAGCTTCCCCTTGTACCCATCTCTGTCCCCTCCCAGAAGAAGGACAAGCCAGGACAGAAGTACATCCTTCTGTAGCTTTTTTTAAAGGCTGAACCACATTTTGGCCTGTCACAGATGACTAATCTGTTCTCAGAAGACAAACACATGAGATTGAAATATGAAATTTGGTAGATGGACTGTTAGAATGAGATCAATGTCAAAATAACTACAAAAGTCACAGAACGAGCGTAGCTTTGCTTAGAGACTGATTTGAAAACTGCACGTGGAGGCTCTACCCATGAAACAGAGAGGTATTTATTTTCTGGAATATGTACTCCAAACACTGTCTTGTGCATTCCTCATTTTCAAGGCATCTACACCCATGGCTTCAAGTGCTCAATTGCCCCTGCTCCTCCAGAAATACAGCAATCGGGATTGGTTGTCACCACCACAATTTTCTGATGTAGAGATGGCAAAAATGTAATACTCCTTTATGGAAGGCAGTATTTTTTTATTTAGATAAACCAAATTTAAGCTGCATTTAGACACTTATTTGTCTTGTGCTGCATTTTTATACATATATCATGCACCATTTTTGTGTCCCCTATGGAATAAAACAAAAATTTTCCATTATGTTCTCTACATGGCTTACTAGTCCCTAATAAAAAGAAGAGATTATCTCCATCCATTTCTTAGAGAAGAGAGCATAACTATATTTTCATAATGCATTTGATAGAAATCCTTTGTTTGCTCAGGATACAGAAAGATATTTCAAAAGAAATGTCTCCCATGCAGTTATTATACTTCAGTGAGTATAATAATTAACATAATTTTATTTGCAGCAATAATTTAAATCTTAGAGATTAAATAAGGCTCCTGTTTTCACAAATAATGACTCCACATGTTTCTTTTAAGGGTCCATATAATTTACACGGGTTTGGAGACAATTTCTCTTTAGGACTCATGTACTTAGGAGATGTGAGTTGAGGTAACTACATTTAACATCAGGAAGATGACATACTCACATCAACTGCAAACCCAGACCAGGTTTGGGAGCTAGAGAACAGCTTTTGGCAAGTATTTAATAAAACAGCTGCCTTATGTAACAAGCACAGAAAAATTACACTCTGATATATGTGCAACACAGTATTAAGTCTTGAGGTGTTCCAAAGAAATTTCAGTATTTCAGTGCCCCTCTTTCTTCATGTTTCTTTTTCACCACTCCCCTTCTGACATAGCTTACAATTTTCTTCCTTTTTATTAGTATCACAACTAGTGTTCACTTTTTTAAAATTATCCCTTTCATATTAATTCTGCTTTCTGTTACTGAAAGTGTACTTCTTCTTGGTGATTTTAATACTGTGACATAATAAATGAATGCTTGCTGTCATAATGCATGTAAGAAAAAGCTTTTTATCTCTGATGCCATTTTGATACATCACAGTGTTACAGAACAAAACCAGACCACCAAATCTAACACTTTACAGTGCTCTTTTCATTCAAACTACTAAAGGTAGCACATGATCTATTTAACATACAGAAAATATAGTAACTATCTTCTTTTAAGACAACACCAAAGATAAAAGAACCATTGATTGTCCTGGATATTAATTTTAGTCTTCTATAACATGCAGTAAACTATTTTTGGTTTCAAACTGCACAATTAGACAAATTTATAATCAAGAACATGCAATAGTAAGTAATAAAACAACATATAGACGTGTGTATCAATACAGAAAAACAATTCTTTCAAAACCAGTTCTATGCAATAAAAGAAATCTTTGGACATGAGAAATCAACTGCATTCCCTTTATGTTTTGTGGAGTCAAGCTTTCACTCCACATATACATGGCCATAAACAAACTTTCTCAAGTATCTTTACACCTGACCCCCAACACCTGAACCAGGCACCCTTGACCAGAATACAAACAATGTCCCAGAGGTGTTCACTCAAACCATGCGACCTCCTGGGTGTTCAGCTACAGAGTCTTTACACTTAAAGACAGGAGGTATCAACAGCAAAAATTAAGAAGCTCTAAATTTGCAGGCAGCACAGTTGAGTTCCCCAACCTCATATCAAGGCAAGTCATAATTAAAGACATGGAAGCCCTTCCACAACCCTGCCCAACTGTAGTGCCCGAGTGGAAGGGGAAAAGAGAGTGCTGGTGTGAAGTACAACACTGCACACCATCTTCAGTAGGTCACTGGTCTTTTAAATAATCTCTACTGAACAAATAAGATTTCAGAAAGTTTTTAGTAGATAATTACACTTCCTGATTTTGTAATTAGTGGAACTACATGTAATTACATAATAATTATGACGGTAATTACGTAATTAAGATGTATAATTATGTAGTAAAAAACATTATGGAAATAAAAGCCATCAACTGTATAAGCACAATACATTTTTAAAAATAAATTCTGTATCATCTGTTTAAAGCTACCATTTTCCTCAAAATATCAAAGTGATTATAAGCCATCACTGGCAAGTTCTAAAATACATTTCTTATGAGACTTAAAAATCATACAGATAATTGTATCTTTTTAAAAATCTCTTTAAGCCTTAGCTTTACATTATCTTTCTGATGTCTAGGCAGACATACTGAATGCACTTTACAGAGTTAAATTGTTTACATTTATATTTCCAATTTCTACTAAAATAATTTTTTTAGAAGTAGCACTGATGTCAGAATTCTGGTATCTAAAACACAGGAATTTGTAACTTTTTTTTAGCACCATCAGATCCATAAAACTTTTTCCTTCTGAAAGGAAAAACATGCTTGTCTTGCACTTTTCTCTACAGAAAAAAGCAAACTGCTGTAAGAAGCTGAAGCCACTAAAACACCATAATTTCTGACTTGCAGCGAACAACAGCAGAACTGACTCCCATCAAAAAAAACCAAAAAACAAAACAAGCCCCAAACTTTACTAAGCAGATGAAACCAGAAAGACAAATGTCTCTATAATAAAAATGTCAGTGTTTCAGACAGAAAAGAAACAGTGAAGAAAAAACTGTTTTAGAAATATTTTCTGTTTCAAGAAACTCACAAGAGAAGTGATAGAAGAGGCAGATGACACCAGAGAGATGACACCATTGCCTGGTAAGAGGTGACAAGCTGACCTGCACCTATTCATCTTCAGCAGGGAAAAAATCCTGAAGTGCAAACGAGAAGATATTTCTGTTCACTTTTTTCCACATACAAAAACCCCCATGGTCAAATAACCATTCCAATTTATGGGGAGTCAGAAATTAGCTAAGCCACTACTTCATCCCATCTGCAACATTAATACAATGTGCAAGGGAAAAAACACTTCATTAATCAAAACTCTTTTTTTTTTGTTATTTGAGCCACAGTAAATGCACTCCTCTCATGCCACAGATTTTCCAGATCATACACATATCATAAGTGTTTTAACTCATTACTTCTATTTATTTCCTTCACAAGTAGAGAAAACAATGCCAAGAAAGATGTACCAACCCATTATACTTTATGCTCAGAGAAAGGGTTATAGAAATGTACAGTGTTAATGGGTTTTATTTAGATTTTGTAGGTTTAACAAAAAGACAACAGAAACAGAAAGGAGAAAACATTACACTTAAGACCTTAAATATGTCTAATGCCTATAAAAAAGGCACGATCATTAGGGGAGGATAACATAAAATTTAAAGATAATCTAACTGCCCATATATTACATCAAAAGGCTCAAAAACCCTATTGCAAATAATTTTCAGTAGGTTTTGCTTTCCAAAAAAGTTAGATTTAAAAACACTCAAGAAATAGTGACTCAAATTTAAAAGAAAAAAAATTCACAAGTCTTTCTCTTCAAAACAACACATTAAGGAAAAATGAGCAAGTGCTTTTCAAGAAAGACTCAGATTAAATTCTTGAAAATTATTATTTTACAGTCTCTTCAAAACAACATGATTGGAAGACAAAGTACTTGACAGCAAATGTGCAGAGGAGCTTTTATTTGCTTGGATGTGGAGATCACTACAGTGAACTGAAGTCTTAGTGATGGTGTCTGGAGGTGTGATGCCATCAGAAATGTTTTGTTTATTGAACTGCTCCTTCTGAAAAGACACAGGCCAGATTTCAGTTGCTGCCATCTTACAAATAAATGCACACACACAGATACACCTAGGTAATTGATAGGGTATCTCCTTATCAATGCACATGTATCCCCGTTCCTAACTATTGCAACAAGTACTTTGCTGTAGTCTTCTGTCTGTACATTGATAAAAATGTGGCAAATTGTTCTGATCTACAAAATGTCTTCCATTAAAAAAAATCACTTTGGTCTGCTACTTGACACACCAAGTTATGAACACACTGAGGAAAAACACTCACCACTGAACTGACAGGATTCACACAGATATTCAGAGCTGATTTTTATTTTTTTACATCTAGGTCTAACAGCCCATAAGTTTCTTTTTTCCCAACAATTTTTCAGTTTATTCATCCATAAAGTAAACTAGGGATTTTTGATGTTTGCATGGAAGGGTGGAGTGAGGTGCACACAAGAAGCTGTAATAAAAGCATGAAAGCATCCCTTGAATATGCATTTGGTTTTACAAAACCACAGCCTGTAAGTATATGATCAAAACAATTACATTCTATTTCCACAAAGTGGCATATACTTCAAAGATGTAGGTCTCCCTACTACACAGGAATATTTAACTGCTTTTCCCCAAGTTATCTTCCTCCCATCCTCATTTTCTTCTGCTTATCCATTAAGAGGATATGCTGAGACTTTTCAGAATCAAACTTCCATGGGTTGTTAAATATATTCTGGGAAAGAATCCACCACAGTAGCTTTGCACTTAAATGTCTTGCAAACGACATTTGTGACCCTCCCTCTCGAAGAAATGGGACAGCCAAAGGGCAGTACCTTCCAGCCCCTTTCTACAGCACAGAACAGACAAAAATCCTATGACCAAGATCCTATTTTTCCACAAAGATCACAGCATCACAAACAGCCTCAGTGATACTAATGCATTGTGAATAAGTAGATTGCAGCATCCTTATCTTCTATTTGATGTCAGATGATGCCAGGGGAAACTGAACTGGAGACATCTGTGCAAGGCACAGTAGTTGTAGTGACTTTAGGGGGCTCCATTTCTTTTCACTTTCAGAGGTTTTCATTTTACTACAGTAGAAGCAAAATGAAAACAGTAATATCTTTGAATATTTAACAATACCAATGTCAGAATGGAATAATGAGATAAAGATTACTACACTCTATTTTGATCTCCTGATGACATAGCCATAAGAATGCATTGGTTTCCATTCTGAAGTTAAGGCACACAGAGTGAGCATACTCCTGCATTTGAGCCTCAAGTGTTCAAAATCACTGATAGTTGGTCTATCCTTTTTCATCTATATGAAGAGAGGATGCTACTACTTTGCAACTCCTGCTGCTTTTCACAGCTCTGCTTGCTCACCTAAGTAGCAATGTCTGATTAAACCCACAGCCCAGTTTCAAAATCTGTCAGAAAGGGCTGAAAACATGCTGAGTATGTTGCTACTCACAATAGAGCATTTTATCCCTTTTCAGATTAAAAAAATAACTGAGAACAAACAGTCCTTCTAGGATTACTGATATCTTAAATTAGGGGTTTGGGCATAGCAATGTGAAAAATTAAACAGGTTTTTAACCTAATACTAACTGTGCAACAGTTCCTAATTTAGAAAGACAGCCCAGAATTTTCAGGATTTCATTTTTTTAGTTCTTAGACAACTAAGAACCTTGCACTGTATCACAATGTTAACCTATGAAATTGTATTGTAATTGTAATTGAACAGTATTAATAATAGGACAAAAGACCCATAACTGTATCATCCAAATATTCCTAAGTGGTATAATTGACAGCTAACTTCACCAGTCACTGAAACAAGAACACATCACATAGACCAGTCAGTTTATTCTTGATTCTTACAGGAAAAAGAAGAAACAATAACTATCTAATGATTACAGTAGATCCCAAATAAAACATGAGTCAACAATGTTGTAATCACCACACTGGTATAGATAAGCAGAAGTAGAGTCTGCAAAACTTATTAATCAATCCTTTTGCTGTATTCCTCTGTGGTAGGCCTGACCTACTGGAGGTCTAGGAAAAAAAAAAAACACACAAAAAATAAACCAAACAAAACCCAGCCAAACAAACAAAAAAACCAACAACCAAACACAGAGAGAAGTGGAAAGCTCTCCTGCTGTTCCTCCACAAAACAAGTTAGTAGTTGGAAGAGACTTAGAATACAGCACTGCATGCTTTAAATACGTAAAACTCCCTAAAAGAACAGTGTATCACCCATCGTGCACAGAATAAGCTTCAGAAAGCAAAATTCACCTCAGATACCAAGACCAGCTCTCTACAGTAAGTACAGTGAAAACACCAAACACCACAAGAAACTGTGTGTACAGCTTGCCAAGTTGTAGAACCTGCATTGCCAGAGGATTTTTAAATGTAGCCCATCTGTAAAAAGTAGGCTGTATTGATCCTCTAGCAGGGAAAGGAAGCAGCTTGGATATCTTTCTGAACTCCTACTGATTTCACAATTATTATTTTAGATTTCATTTCAACAAATAGTACAGGTCTTCAGTATAAATAGCCGAACAAACAAAACCTGCTCTGCAATCAAGATTCTGTATTTTGAAGAGGCAAGAACAGAAAATGCAAGTGAACAAGTAGTGAAATCTCAAGGTTCTGAATGAGGTAAGACGTTAATTCCTTCAAACTACAGCTGAAAACAGATTTATATCTTCAATCTCTAGCCATCAAAATTTTTTTCTTTCTATAGAAGAACATTCCAAGATAAATAACAACTAAAGCTGCTAATAGAAATAAACAGAATCTACAAAAAAGAAAAACTGGCGTTTTCAGGAAAATCACAATAAGAGGTAGAATCAACAAAATCCATGCAATTTGGGCTTCAAAAAACAATGACCCTAAACAAAGCAAAAAGTCTCCCCAAACTAAAATCAAAATAACAGCCAAGCAGTGGTTTAGTCACATAAAAAGAGATTGAAAATACCAGAGACATACGAAACCTACACTAAAATTTTGCCACCGTTTTTGATTAAGGAACCGATCACAGATCAAGGAAAACTGACTTGTGAATGATGGCATGGAAACAAAATCTTTTTTGTTACGAGAGAAAATAAACACTAGCTTCATGTTCTAAAGGGGAGTTCACTAGATTTCCATTTCAGACATACAACAAAAATTGTACATTAAAATTATTTAATCCTGCATAAAGTGAATCACATTATATAATATGTTACAAGGAAACAGAGGACACTGGTATCTATAAAATAAAAAGTTGGCACAAATAGCCATGGATAATTAATATCAAATTCTGCATATACTGTAGAAAGTCATCTTCCTCCCAAAAGAGATCTGAAAAATGGGACAGAATTATACATAGGTTTACCACACCCACACAGCCAATTGCTTTGAAGAGAACCAATTGTCAAAGGAAAATTAAGAGATTTAATTTATCTGGCCTTGACTCCTGCTGCAACACCAAGACTGAAATCACTGGCTCGCTGAAGAAGATAATAGAATAATTTTCAAACAGCTACAAAAAAGAGAAAAATACACCATGCTGAAAGGTTAACTGTCCAAGAGCAAAAAGTCCTACTAGAATTCTTACAATTCCTTAAGAATTACTCTGAAAACTAATTTTATTGAACTTAGCAGTCAGGGGTCCAAGAAACATTTTCCCATTAAAGCAGAAGGTGGTAAATTACGTGGATTCAGAAGCCACCATACTATTTTCATAGAGAATTTATTAACCTTGAAGTCTAATATTACAAATGAGATTAAGCAGTGAAAAATTAATGAAACCAGGAAAATTAAGTAAAACAAGTGGCATGAGCCTGAGATATGAATAAACCCATGATTCTGAAATGACAGGAGGAAAAGAAACCCTCTTAAACCTCAGGATTTCTATCATTACTTCAGTACAAGCTGATGATATGAACAGTAGTGAACAGGATGTGGGTGGCTCAAGAAAGCACCAGAAGATGTAATTTCAGCAAATATACAGACCCAGTGTACAAGACACTGGAGAGATAATATCTGAAATACCACATAATGTCTAGATTTTCATACTCCAAAGATTAATTCAACCTAGAAAAGATTGCAGAGAAAGGTGCTAAGAGGAAGAATCACACAACAGAGACCAATTCTTCTTGAAGAAAGCTAAGAGTGTCTCTGCCTTAGTTTCAAAACAAAACAGAGATGTCATCCCTGTTTCCAAAAGCACAGCAGAGAACATCAGGGAAGTAAAACAAACATTTAGTGAATGGCCATAAAATAGCCACAAACAAGTTAGAACATGAAAATTATAGTGAATTTTTAGTCATCACAGGTCAACAGGCTGAAACACACTTTGGAACTGCAGCAAAAGGAGAACCACCACTCATAGATTTCCAAATGAAGTTCCAGAAACTTGCAGTCCTGAAAAATGCAGTGGCATGCTGTAGAAGGGGATTGGATGTGATCATGCATGAAGTGATCTCTACCGATGATTTCTACTCTTATGCCCTTATACTGGGTGAGAGATCTACACAATTTGGTTTCAGCCACCAGCAGCATCCACTCCACAACATTCCTTCAGTGCATCTCCAGAGATGTATTAGACTGACATGGCTACACACTGTGACCTCCTTGGATGTACAAAGCCACTGTGAAATGCAAGCATCAGAGTGAGTTCACTGACTTAGAATGATTACGAAAGGAAACGAGAACCTCTGCAAGAAGAAATATAAGTACAAGAAGCCAAATCAGCCTGTTTGCTTATTTGAGCAGTTTTTAGCTAAGAGGTCACACTATTTTCATTTCCATATGTGGCTTATCAAAATAACATTTAGAAAGACTGAGTTTTATTTAATCTCTTTTCATCACCCAGTAACTTAAGTGCAGATGCAGGACAGGGGTGGGGAAGATTTTGACAGCAGAGCAGCCATCAGAACACAGTCCCAACAGCAGCACCTTTTCCTCACAGGCACCTCCAGATCCAGAGGACACAGCCCAGTGCTCTCTGTGGACATCATGCTTCAGTGGTGGGACCCAAACATGCCTTTTTTCAGAATTCCAAGCATTAGCTCACTCTCAGAAATGTTCTTCTGTCAGCTTGAAAATCACTTAGCTGCACAAAACCCATTGATCCGTTACAGCTTAGAGATGTGTTAGTTCAGAAGTGTTATGGTAATTGGGAGAAGACAAAAAAATCTTCCTAAGATCAGGTTAATCTGTATTTTATTTAAGAGAGGTTTGCAGACAATTAGCATTACTGCTTTTCTTGTGCCCTCATTTTTTATCCCTGATAAAAAGTGTCTCTTCAATACTAATAGTTGAATGTAAATTTTAATTATGGACATATTTTAATTAATCTATTTACTGAAGGTAACGTCCTTCAAGCAAAGAGATTTTCTCTAAGTGTGTAACATGCAAGAAAAGCACATTTTCTAAAACACAGTAGCTTCAAAAGCAGAAAAGGGGCATATAACTTATGCTTAAAGTGGTGAACTCTGACTGAACACATTCCCCTTTACAGAGGATTCTTAAATTCATACTTTCTTCTATTTTCTGGTTTAGATTACATACTTATAGTTCAGATTGGAAGAGTACAGTAGGTCTAGTGTCTAGAATGCAAATTGCTACTGAACAATAGTTCATTAATTAAAAATTTAACATACCTTTATCTTCCTCAGTAACCACTTTATCCATCGCATAGTCCACATCAAAAATGTATCGGTAGAAGCAGAGCTGAGTGTACAGGGCCTTATCAGAATACTGTAATGTAAGAAGACAGCAATTAAAAATCCAACCCAAAAGTGTGT
>NC_087475.1:13843784-13853784 GCF_036417665.1 Passer domesticus
ATTATCTTCATTTTAAACAAAACCTAAAGTGAATACCAATTAATAACAACATACTAATGAGCATCTGCTGTGATGAAATTGAATATGAATGTGCTGCAAATTTCGGGTAATTTATTTTTTCGGGGAAGTGCCACTGGTCTCAATCTACTGCTAGAAGATTGTATAGACTGTACACATCTTCCATCATGTCTCTTATGTGCAGCAACTTTTTATTTTCAAAAAAAGGGACATACTTCAACTTTGTGGATGTTTATATATCCAAAGGCTATCCATGCTAAAATGATTTCAAGGCAATAAACTACTGTGTCATGTTTTATACACCTCACATATTCTTTTAGCAAACCCAGGGAAGCTGCATTGCACACAACCCCTATTCACCAGCAGATTCTAAAGGCAGATGCTCCTGCATGGCAAGAGCTCACGAAGTGTGAATTCATGTTACACTAAACACTCAGTGTGAGTGCTCCCTGCCTCATGCTGATCTATACTGAAGTCTGGTCTTCTTGTACATCACAAAGCCTGGTTAAAACACAGTGCTGGTCTAAGTCAAATAGGCTGAAATCAAGTGCACACCACTTTCACTTAATTCCATTAAAAACAAGAGGAGTTTGGTCACCATTTTTCCTAACAGAAGCCTTGGAAATAAAGTAAATAGAGAGGGGTTGTATGTATGTGGTTTCCTTCTTAACCCTCCTAACTGTCCACCTCTTCAATCAATATTGGGTTTTTTTAGTGATTTTGACTTACACAGTCCATTAAAGTAGTAAAAGAAAACCAAAATGGGCATAGTAGAATTTAGATGTGATGAAATTTCCCCTAGTAGTTATGTTAACTTGGACTGTATGACAAAAGAAGAGATACTTTCATGTACGTGCAGGAGTCAATGAAGAGGAAAAAAAGCCCAGCAGAGGACTGGACACTCTTGCACATTATGAGGTTTGGGTTTTTTTCCATTAAGTAATTGAAATGAAGAAAGCTTTTCCTGTGTTAAGTCCTGTCTAGCAGTTAATGAGAACATTAAAAGCCCTGCTCCTCTTCCTTGGAGATACGCTGCTTTTTAAACAAAGACTCCATGTTATCTATGCTTAACAAACAGCTTCTCATTTTAATGGGATGCAACCCTCTCCTCTGATGCTGGTCTTGTGTGTGCACTACAGCTCATCTGAACATGCAGTAAGTCACACCCAACTCACTAACCCAGCCAAAATTACTCACCTCTTTTCTAATCTGGCAGAAAACTAACCCCCAAATTCAACTGCCGCCCCATGTGGTCAACAGCTGGCACAAGGTGAAACAGAAAACTGCACAGCAGCTGATGTGAACAAGCCAAAATAGCTGCTGCTATTAAGGGAAGACAGGATGTTTCCTGCTTTTAGTTTTGGGCTTGAGTTCTGCCTTGCATCCAGCACTCAAACTCATCTGAGCAGCACAATTATCACACCTGGCAGTGAAACACAAGTCTTCCTTAAGAATCACTCTTTTTCTGATGTGTGGGAATCACTTGCCTCACATACCTTCAGTATACACCTGTCATTGCAAGTGTTCTTCACTTGGAAATTCTCAGCATCAATATGTTTATGACTAATTTTTGATATTACTAATATTTAATAGAATTATACACGACACAAGAACATAAAACTTGTGACTGAGCCTTTAACAAGCCAGACACTATCTGCTCTGAAGTATCTTTTTTGGTAAGAACATTATAACAGCAATTAATGACTAACAGCAATGACTAATTGTTGGATGAAGCTCTGAGCAGCCTGGTTTAGTGAAAGGCGTCCTTACCTAAGGCAGAGGGGTTGACAGTGAATAATCTTTCTCATGTTGCTCTAAAGGCTCTGAACATACACAAAATACACACAGTGGCCAACCACTGACTTACACCTGTAAGCTTAGGTTTCTGGTCAAAGGATACTTGTCACTGTTAATGACCATGGAACAGGAGGAAAAGGTACAGCAGCTGGGTTTATCAAATAATTTAAGGCTTTGCATTCTAAATCAGATGAACAAAACATATTTTTAAAAATTAACTTCATCTGTAATTTGCCTCACAGATCTGGAGGGCCTCTAGAATATTCATGTTCTCCCTCTGAAAGCAGTATCATTGTATAACTGAGGAATTTGCAAACTAATCAGTCTGAATATCCATGCTACACTGGTGCATTTTTGGATAGGGATTGTACAGAAATTCTCAAAGCGTAAGGTTTGAGGTTTTCCATACCGAACCAAACAAATGAGCTTTACTGGACATCTAATGAAAGACAGATATGGCTCTGGAACCTGACTGACCCAGCAGTACATACAAGCACGTCTACAAAACTGTATGCAACCAGAAGCATGGAACATTACTCTGGAGAATTACCACATGATTCCAAAATAAACTGTATTTTAAGAGCCTCTGATCAAGAATATTTGTACACTTCAAATAAATTTCTGCTTCAAATAAGCATCATATAGAAATTATCCTATAACATACACTCTCCTTGGTATACAAGACAAATATAATTTAAAAAATCTTCATGTTTACAATTTTAACGGAAAAGACCCAAGCACTTTCGAAGTCAGTCATGCATTTATGGATTTCTGGAATTACTTAACCCTTGATAATCTGGGATAAAAAGAAGTTAACAAAAAAGGCTTGGTGAAACAGAATTGCAAACCACCTCTGTAAAGGAAAGTTGTCATTTTGCCCTGGAGATAAAGCACCATGGCCAAGTATTCCCCAGCTAGCTTAAGTGTTACAGAACAAGCTACAACAGCTCCAGAGCTCTGTCTCATTCTAGAGAATGGATGGATCTTATTATGGATGTTTTATTCTAGAAAATGGATGGATCTACTCACTGAAGAGCACTCAACTGCAGTTAACTATAGGTCATCTGCTTATTCAAAAGAGGAAAAATAAACACGTGTAAGACTTTTCATCACTGAACAGAATTCTTTTAAATTTCAAGTAATTTCATATATTTCCACAAAAAATTGTAAAATTATAACACTGTTTCTAACAAACAAGAACTGAACTGTAAATATCCAGGAAATTCACCTAAAAAAAAAGATGTGCTACTACAATTGACAGAATCAAACAATCAGGACTCTGCTGAGCTGCAATCTGCATACAAGGGTAACCCTGTCCTTACTCATGGAGAATGTAGCACAATCCCCGGCTCAGGACTCACACCTCTCACAGCTGGAAAACAAATCAAGTGGGCCCCAACCCAGAAGATTATATGAAAACACCTCAAGAGGAGTAAACCCTGCCTGTAGGGAAGGAATCTACATAAGTTACCTCCCAGACCAGAACGACAGATCAACCATCTGTCAGCCACAGCCTGCCCCATGGCACAGAGAGAGAGGCCACTACCAGAGGTCTCCTGGAGGCCTCTGCAGAGTAGGTGCAGAACTGCTTTCCACCATTTTATGCAACCTGCTGACATGTTCAAGAATGGTTGTGTATTGCTAAGGATGAGTAAAATACCCCTCATTATCTTATCTGAGGCACATTTTGAGTCTTCTGTCTGTTTGCAAAAATACAGGGTGCTTGTCCTGATGTTCAGATGCAGGAAGCCAAGGGTAACAATGGAAAAAGCTGGTAGAGCAAGTGCTGCCCTCACAATCTAGGTTGTAGCAGAAGTACCAAGTTATAATCTGGAAGTAAAATATTTGTGTTTACATAAATTAGTTTAATCTAGCTCAGCGCTTGCAACCTTATTTTTATTTACTTCTTTTAGCAATAAAGTTCTTTCTCACTGATGGATACATTTTACACAAACATTTGACACTTGTCAGCTATGCAGGAGCATACACTGTAAAAGTGCAATCTGTGTAAGCAACTTGCTGTATACATATTTATTTAAATTACAATTATATTAACAAATGGGTAATGTTGGATTTCTTTTCCACAAAATAATCTATTAATATTTGTGAAAGCCTTTTTTAGCAGAATCTTGATTATCATTCAACAAGCACAAGTAAATAATTTTAAATGGTTTATTATTAAATAAACAAATAGGCTAGATACACAAGCAAATAAGCTTGTCTAAATATATTCTAGATGTAAAATAATGCATGTGAAAACAAAAGAAAAAGTATCACTTACAGTAAGGGAACAAAAAATGCTGCTTAGGATTACAGTATTCCTGTTTTCCAAGACTTCAGGAGTGGACTCCCTGAATTCTAGGTATTAGCAAGAGAGTAAAAATTTGAAAAGAGAGGTTTTTACCTTCAACTCCTAGTTTCTCATTTTTTAACAAACTATTATTTGAGCTCTCAAGTAGTTAAATAACCTGAAGCAAGGTTTGATCTGATGTCTCTGGAGCACCTCCTTAGATTTAACAGAATGGCTCTACTAAATGCTAAAGGAAAGTAATGTCACACAGATCACAAAGTACAGGACAGCATCTTTTCTGCTAAGATCGGTTGTGCACAAAGACACATCTCAATGACTTATGGGGCAACTTTCAGCTACCCAAGGGTTGAAATCAATGACAACACCTTAGGTACCAGACAACTCCACCGAGACTCCAGCCACTCCTTCCACATGTAGTCAATGTGATGGAGGATTCATCCCCACTTTCCTTTCCAGGTAAAAGATGTTATTTTCATTCTCCGTAACTCAAAATTGATTCCTCAGCAACATAACCAGCACTGCCATCAGTGCATGAACTAATTGTGATGTGTTTTAGTTTTTAAGGCCATCTTCTCTACACACATCTCTGGCATTGCCTACCAGTCTAGCAAGGTTCTGGGTGGCACAAGTTTCACCAGGCAATGCATGTTTAAACCACTGTTAAGTTTTTAGACCACTTTGAGAAAAAGCCACAGATTCTGTCCTGTTCTGCACCCTTGAAGTGGCAAATCCAAACATGAAGAGAAAGACATCAATCCTAAGATTACCCACAAGGAAAAAGTGTAAGTCCACCTAAGAACAAGGAAAGAATTAAAAACTTTTAGGTTTTTACTTTTACACTTTTTCTATCCTGGAACACAAACACACATTATTGACTAATAGAATAAAAAGCACAGTCAAAAGTCTTCTGAAGATTAATGTTTCCCTCAGGGGCTAGAATTAAGCTTGGAGTTTTTTGCCCTGGATATACACATCTATCTGGGCAGAACTCTCTGGTTGTATTAGGAGTTTTGAATGCTCACATTCAGCAAGTGAAAAAATCTTAAATTTAATCTTTCAAACTTACAATAAACTCCTACAAATAACAGAAAGGAAAACTGCATGCTTTTTCTCAGCCCTGGCACCAAAACACTAAAGCAGGTCAGGTATTCCTTTAAAAATGAACGATGTTATTTTACCAAATACAAATTATACTATTTTACCAAATACAAAGAAAGACAGAAAGTAATTTGTGTGGTTCCAAACTGGCAAAGGAAGAAGTCTCATGATAACAGGGCTTCCAGGCAAAAGTCTGTAGGAAGCTCAGGAGCAGTGTCCAAGTGAGCGTGAGCCTCACAGGGAAACCATGCATCTCCTTTACAACATTTCTGAGAAAATTCTGACCTACAAGCTGGAGAAGGAATGTGGTATAGTTATTATTAGACTTAGTACCTCCAAGTGCAAGGGATATTTTGTCTATAGGACAGAAGAAAAGCAGCTGGCTATGACTGGAAGACATAAAACACCCCAGTTTAGCAGCAGTCAGCTGGTCTGAGTAACGTATTTTTTTATTATTAGAAGAATTTTCTCATTAGACTACTACTCTTTGTCTTAGAGAAGCAGACTAACAATTTAGAACCAGTAGCATTTAATTAGAAAGATACTTCACCTTTCTGATGACAGCAACTAAAATTTTCCTAAGAAGTTCAACATATCTGACAAGAAATTGTATTAAATGCTTCAAATATTGGACTCTATCCCAGAAGAGAAATTAAAACATGTAATCAAAAAAATACATCTGAGCATGTATAACATTCTGCAACTCGAGAAGCTTCAATGAGAAGTACAACAGTACAAGACAAATATTCTCACCATAGAGAAACAATCCTAAGAGTTAAGAAGTCTTACCAGCAGCTTTTCCCACCACTCCAGCGATCAGACAGAACGTACAGGTACTTGCAGCACAAAGCTCTATAACCATTCTAGTGTGCTTCAATAGTGAGAATCCATAGCAGGTGATAAATTGATAAAGGGAAGAGTATGGACCCTGAGTGTACAAAGTCAAGCAGCTCCCTCACAGGACTTCCTCGCCTCTTTCCCAATCCTGTGACTGCAGCTACAGCCCTGCTCTAACAAGACAACCCATAAAAACAGGAGAGGGGAGCAGAGAATTTCATTAACAGGACAGACACTTCAGAAACTTTTCAGCAAGAATAAGTGACATCTGAATTTGAATGTCAGTTCTCAATCATGGTGTAATGCTTGTAAAGACATTCACTAAATTTGGACAGCTCAGATAAAACTGTTGCATTGCTCTCAGAAATGCTCATTTCTACTCAGAGGTGAACTTCACCAGACACAGCCCTCCTAAAAGAAGGAGATTAGGTCTACCAAAATTCTACAGACAAAAGGAGAAACTGGAGACTTTGTCACATATTGCCAACATTTGCATTAGAATAAACATCACCACCATTTACCTTCATACCCACAAAAAGCAGCCCAATCACAAGAACATACATGTTAATTTTTCTAGCAACATAGAAAATAATCTGTAAGGATTCGGTCCTCCTCATCTAAGTAACTTATCTGCACTCCCAATCTCTGCACACTGAATTTCATCCTCTGAGCAACCACCTTGTTTTTCAGCAGACACCAAACAGGCCCATCGTGAGACTGCACAGTGACGTCCTTTGCCTCTTTGGGAATACACAATTTTAGATGCCAGCTAAATCTGCCTTGTGAAAGAATAAAAGTAGAGAGAGAAGCTAGATTTCAGTAACCCTAAAAAGCAGCTAAGCAGTTTGCCTGTCATGATATGTCGTTTAGAGAAATTCATAACTGATCCAACAGAATAAAAGCATTACTAGGCATGATGCTGGCTCTCCCTGGAGCTTCTCCTTCACACACCGCTTAGAGTGTTGATGCTGCAGCAGAGACCCTCTAGAGAACTCGTGTTGCTGTCATCACAGTGCTCAGTGCACAGCCATTTTGGCCATTCCACACTTAAATGCATCTCCAAATCTTTCCCATTTAAAACAGAAGTGTCTTATACCATATAAAAAGCTTGTAGGAGGCAAAACACAAGGAATCTCAGAGGGAACAAATTAGGAATAATTAAGACATGTAAATTGTTAAGCTAGTAAAGTTGTATTTCTGAGAGTTAAAATACAGCCAAATGAAAAAATCAACCTGAAATTTAGGACCAGGGAAAATAGTCATAAATGCATGCAATAAAAATGTCAATCATGTAATTTAAAATTACAGTAAGGCTGGAAAAAAGTGACCTTATCCTTTAGTGTATCATGCAGCACCCCAGTGCCCAAATTACAGGGAATAAAAAGATGAAGAGGACATTCTCTTTGAGTAGAGAAAGAACAGACTGCCCAGAGAAGCTGCTCTCAGAGGATTTAGTAACAGTACTCTAAAAAAGTAAATTGAAAAATGTATTTAGAAAAGTAAACTGAAAAACTTTGGCCAAGAGAAAGTTAGATTGCCTAATTAGCCATCTTTATAAGCTAGACAGAACCACAGGAGCACCCAATAAAATACACTTACTGCAAATTATTGCTATTGTTCTATACTCTTATAACTTTATCCTTACAAAATTATGATTTTAACATAGTTATTCTTAAATCTTATACAATTAAAAGCTCACTCCAATTCTGCACAGCAAGGCAGCTGATTTCCACAGGTGTGGCAAGTCTGCCACACGAACAGCAGCCTGCTGATGCTGAGGCTGGGTCTGTAACACACATCAGGGCAGGTGAGAGTGCACCTGAATCAATACCAAAAGAATTATTCAGAAATACCACAGTTCCCCTTCAGCTGTCCACAAGGGAAGTCTTTAGGACTTTTCAGCTTCATGATAAAACCAAGACTGTTGCTAGTAGGGGTGCATAGATGTCAAAGACAATATAGCCAAATATAGCCAGTTGGGAAAGTTTAGTATTACCCTCAATCTTACAGCTTTTACAGCAGACGCTTTTTTTCACTGTCTTTTCATTACAGCCTTTCATCTTTATTCACCAAATTTATATATCCCACTCAATTTTATCTTCATTCCACTGTATAATTCTGCAATGGAAATTGTCTCTTGAAAGGATGTCATCTTTAATACATTGTTTCTTCACAAGGCTTCAAGACTGTATTATCTACATTAGGTAATCAATAACTTTTTGTTCAGTGATACACTGAATGTATTCAGTCCAGAACTGTCAATTCTCCTGTTAAGGTTTACACAAGTACAAGGGAAAACTGCAAGCTCAATTTTTTTTTTTTTCCAAAAGGCTGGGGGAGTAGTGGATTTTAAAAAAAGTATTTGTGTAGAAAACAATAACTTTATACATATACTACAACTAACCAGAGGAGCTGTCTCAAGCAAAAAATTAATTTTTATACTAGCTAGCTCATTCTTTGGAGCATCTATGTATTTCAACATTTGGGATAAGAAATGGAGCTGAAAGCTGACTGGAAGACACAAATTAGGTTAGATAACAACAACCTTGTGTAGAAGCAGGAAAGCAGCCAAACCTCATCCTATTTATTATCCATGCCAACAGGCTGTTTTGTTAGGTGAGGATTTTTGAGTGGTATTCAGCAAGGGGAAGAGCATTCCAGCCTTCTCAACCTTATAGTGAGCACTCATCTGCATTATGCACTAGCTGGAACCTCTGAGCTTTTTTAACAAGATCAGCCATGCAAAAATCTAGACAGCAGGATTAGAGCACTGATGAACAGTAAAATAAAAAATTGAGAAAATGGCAGCATTTTCTTATCCATGTGGAAGTACTGAAAGGTATTCTCTCTATTTCTTTCTATTCAACAAATTCTTTCTATTCAACAAATCATCTATGTCATGAAAACTGAGTAACCAAATGCAGATCATGCCTCTTAAAGCAAGAAATTTAAGTACTTCTGTCAATACATCCAACTCACAAGAAACAGGAGATAACCTATAGAGCAGAAAAGCATTTCCCTACATATCTCATCACAGGGTTATCAAAGAACCTAAAGGTTTTCACAGAGTTGTGCAAGTTCTCAAAAGGAGTTTTGGATTAATGAGACAGAACATGAACATTACAGTTCTGTCTAGCGCCATGTAAGTAAACAAGACAGCCTATTCTTCAGCTCAAATTATGCTGGAAGTTTCACATAGCACCATAACTGTTTTATCAAAATCTGTTAAAAACTTTTCCACAAAGAAAAAATAAGACCAAAAAACCCGTTTTATGATGAAAACTGTTACAAGTTAGTTCCAAGAACACAGCTTTAACAAATGCTGTTTCTTAGCTTCTGTAACTTTGCCCAATTTCTTATGCTCTAGAAGGAATGTCATTAGCTGTACCATCAAAACATCAGGAAATCCAAAATGGTGGTGAATTAACTTCTTCACACTTCATGAAACGCCCTCCCATGTAACAACCAACTCCATAGGAAGTATTCTGATTAGAAGGTAATTTTTCTGTACTAGCCCTTCTCACTTTGTTCTACAATCATTCTCAATTGTTCACTCTTGAACTATACTCCTAGTCAGTTTCTGCACAAGAGATCAACCAAACCCAAAAGATTCTAAGGAGTTCCTCATGCTGGACCCATCCTTAGAAGGGAATAAAGTGTTATCTTTCAGAGGAAATGAAGGTGGCTAACAGCCATGAAAGGTCCTGTGGGCACCTTCTGTTAAATTCTGGTGGTTTACCCTCAGTATCCCAGCCAAATTAACTTCACTGGAATAAAATTTGCTCAAATGTCTCCAGCTCCCTTTGATGCTGTGTTCTCCAGCTCTCGCTCCCAGCTGCCACGTGATGTTTCTCTAGGTTGTTAAACAGCTGCTGTGTTCAATCTTTGAGGTAGCTGCACTTCAGTGATAAAGTGAACCTATATATAGTTTGTAAATCC